>NW_024581135.1:2730773-2740346 GCF_017639235.1 Corvus kubaryi
CCCAAGTTTTTCTTGCCTTGCTGAAAAGAAATGTTTAAGATGTAAAATATTTCAGAGCAGGATGTGTCCCAAACTAGAAAGTGAGACTACATTTAACTGATGCTGTTTTAAGTTCTTATAAACAGTAAGAAGAAGCTGCTGCTTTCGAAACATGAAAACCCAAACCCCAAGGAATAAAAAGAGTTTTAATGCCTTTCAAAATATAATGCCCTCACAATGATTTATAAAATATTCATATATTTAGAATGCAAGTGTGGTCATTTAAGTTTTAATATGTGTGTTCTCAAAGTCATTGGGACTGCTTATGCTCCAACAGTTAAACCAATATACAGATTTTTTTGAAAAATCAGAATATTTGATCATACATTTAAGACTGTTGATTAAATTAGGAGAAACTTTCCACAATCCATTTGCCAGGTGTGAAAAATGGAAAAATCCACCTTTATTTGTGCTTAATGACTTTCTTACACGTGTGTATTCATTGTATAGATTAAAAGTACACTTTCATGCCTAGTTTCAGTATGGGGTTTTTTGACACAAATCTCACTGCAGGTCTTGTTTTAAGACCTTTGTGGTGTTACAGCCAGATGAAATACTCATCCCTTGAAGTCCATGTCAACAGGAGCCTTTCCATTGTTTTCCATGGATATTGAAAGAGGCCCTTATTATTCTTCTAAGGCATAGTGTGCTCTGCTGTGATCCCAAACCCATGTGATTATCAGGACAGAGGAGATAGTGTGTGCGAGTGAGTGATTTATGCTCTGCTTGTTTCTGTTGTCCACAGAACATGACTTTGCTACAAGATGAACTCTGATTTCAGGAAATTACCCACATTGTCAGCAAATTTGCTTGTCCTTCTTTAACATTATGAGCAGCCCATTTTTCATGTTTTAGAAATATTTTAATGCTGGACTTTGATATATTATTACCACATGGTCATATCACAATAAACTTTCCACTGCACACAGACGGACTTGAGGATTCCTAAAAAAATAGTATCAAAGGAGCAATGCCCTTGTGTCCCTGCAGAGATCCAAAGGAAAAGCTCTCCCTAGAGCTGGCTCAGTTTTACTTTTCCCATAGATAATCACAGTGCACAGGAGTCAGAGGTTCCAGTCTCAAATTTACCCTGAGAATAAGGAATTTTGGGAAAAGTGGCATACAGGATGGGTGGGAGAAAGTTTGAAAGGAAAAAGTGCCGGTCTGCATAAAACTGGTAAAACAAAAATACCATCAAAAGGTCATGAGGTGACTTTATCTAATAACAACAAATATTGATATCAAAGGGAATTTTGGGTATGGAAAGCTATGTAAGTCCCTAATTTCTGCAAGAAATACACTGTGCTATGTTTTGTGGGATGTTTTATTGCCTGGTGGGAAATTTACCTTTCCTAAAAGTCTTGTTTTAGCAGACAGAAGTAGATGAAGAACTCATTAAGATTCCCCAAGAGTGGATGAGTTAGTCCCAAGCCAAGCCTGAAGGCCAGGTGTGTAATTTGGGAAACACGATTTGTTTCTGGATAGGATTTTTTCCTCTCAAACTCCCTATAAATAAAAGAACAGAGATTTTTTGAGCTGATTTGTATCCACACTGAGGGCAGAGTCGTGTTAGGAGCTGAGATAGCTGAGAAAAGGGCTTTGTTTTCCATTATTAGCTACAGGAAAGGCCAGAATGTCCATTTGAACTTTCTTCTCTATCCCATCAAAGTATCAGCCTGAGGATCTGAAAGCAAACAAATAAAATAAAAAAAAAGGCTGTTATTTTTTATCAAGCTTGAAATTTCTCTCTTTGAAGCTGGTCAAGTGGTGGAAGAGGGGCCCAGTGGGAATCTTCGGAAAATTATCTTTAGAGGTGTTCCAAACCCAGCTGAGGAGGCCTTGGGCAATATTCTCTAGCTCTAAGATTGGCCCTTTATGGAGTGGGTGTTGGACCACCTGGCTCTAGATGCGCCTCCCAAGGTAAATTATCCTGTGATTCCCTGACAAAATGAACCAGGCCAAACCCAGACACGTGTAGGTGAAGTTTGCCTTGGTCTTCCGTAGCATTTATTGACTTCAAGTATTTATTTCAGAAGGAAAGTAGGCCACAAATTGATTTTCTCTTGCAACTTGATTTTTTCTATCTATGAGACACAAATACTCCTCGTAGCTTCTCTTTTTGGTAAGAGGTGGGTTTAACAATTTAAAATTGAATTGGTAGAAGTATTTCAGTGTTAAATATTATATAGTTACAAAGTAACATATTAAAGTGTCAAATCATTTCGTTTTCTGCTCGGGCTCTTTAGAAACACTCTGAAATACTGAGGAGCAGCAGAGAACCAGTGAGTCAAAAGAAATGAATGCAATATGTTGAAATAAGGAAAATATCACTGGAATCAAAGAGGATCCCAGTGTCTACCACAGCCTGCAGTCTGGAATTTTGCAAATTCCAGCACTGGCAATGCCTCCCCGCAGCATCCAGCTCTTCCCATTTGGAATTTTGCATTTCATTCAATAGAAGACATTTTTTTGGAGCTCTGCATCTCTTTCTTCAAACCGGTTTCAAACGTCATCAGATTCGCTGCCCTGGGTTCAGCATCCAGGCAGGCAGAAGGAATCTCTTTTCTAATTTTGTGAAAGATGGAGTCTTAATCCCTTGACTTTGAGTGATGAGGTTAAAGAAGTAGCTCAGATTTTTTTTGATGAAGTGAAGGATAAGGGGACCTTTCTTTTTATATTCCTCTAATTCTTTATAAAAGTGTGAGCTTCCACTTCCACATTTAAGATTGCTCCTGGAAACTAATTTCGGGGTTTATACTTATATGAAAAACCTGTACCTAGAATTACTTTTACCACTTTCTTTCCCTGTAACTTCCCATGGCTTGTTTTTCCATTTAGGAAAACTCAGGGATTGTTTTGGCAACTATTATTGCCTCATAACGATAAAACCTCATCCTCCACATCTTACATCTCATGTGTAACAGGGAGAAACTGAAATGAGCTCATTCCATTAATAATTTTAATCCTGATTGAATACATTCCTGTTTCTTTGCTGGTAGGAAACAAGTTTGCTTTATAATGACCAAACAGTCTCACCTTTCCCTGTGTACCTTCATTACAAGACAGAGTATTGGTTTGGAAACCTGCGACAGGTAAGTCTGTATGGAATTCCAGGGTGAATGGCATTACTGCCATAGAGCTACAGCCTAGGTGAGGTCACCATACAGTGAGTGAGCAGAAAAATAGAGATTTATAGTAACCCAACCAGAACCGAAGTTCTTCTGACTTACTGGTGTCATTTCCATTTGCAAACGGACATTGCATCAAAGTAATAGCTCATAAAATCATGGAATGGTTTGGGTTGGGACTTTTAAGACCGCCCCATTCCACCCCTCTGCCATGTGCAGAGACATGTTCCGCTGTTCCAGGGTGCTCCAAGCCCCATCCAACCTGGCCTTGGACACTTCTAGGGATCCAGGGGCAGCCCCAGCTTCTCTGGGCACCCTGTGCCAGGGCCTGCCCACCCTCCCAGGGAAGGATTTCTCCCTAGATCTAATCTAGTCCTGCCTTGCATCAGTGTGAAGCCTTTCTCCCTTGTCCTGTCATTCCATGCCCTTGTCCAAAGTCCCTCTCTGGCTCTTTTGGAGCCTCTTTAGGTACTATTTCTTGTGGTGTTCTGGATATTTTTTCTCCACCTTGTAAATTGAATTTCTTTTGATTTCTTTGCTCCTCTGGTTCTGTTTCTTGTTAACAAAACTGAAGTAAAATAAGCCTTCCCGTGCAGCTGGAAAAAACTGTGTTGAGTTTGGTTGTGAAACAAGGGAAGGTTCAAGAGTTTTGAGCCTGTTGTTTTATTTGAATCAATCAAAGTCCAGAAGTCCAATAGGTGCAATGTTTACCTGGCATAAATGGGATCATTATTGTCCTGTCTTCTCCCTGGGAGCCATCCTGCTGCTTTCTGCAAGTAAGGGTGACTTAGGCAGAGGTTTAAGGCCCTCTTCTTAATAATTCCCCTGTTGAACCTTTATTGCAGGTTTGGTAGTCCACCTTTACTTGCATTTAGCTGCATTTGCCATCTACCCACTACTTAAAAGATCTAAATCTGCCTGTGGATTCGGAGTTGTTGATCCTGCTGGATGGATTAACCAGTTAAAAGAGAGGTTTTGGCTGTGGAGGTTCACGTGTTGGATCCATTTTCCCCACGTCAGGAACACCACCCATTGACAGCAGGCCTCATCAACAAGTACAGTCAGGAAACGGCCAGGAATGTCAAATATTTATCCCTTTTAAAAAATTTAATATGTTCTCCTGGGGCCTGATTACAGAATTTTTTAATGCTTACAAATTTCTCCGGTGCAACAGTACTAGTTTGTTTCCAAGGAAACAAATGTACTTATACTGCACTGCACACATTCTTAATCATTAAATTCTATAATCTCCCTGCCTCGTTCTTTCTTTTCCTCTCTCTCTCCCTCTCTCTTTGAATGGGTAACTTCTAAAATTTGCTTGCTTTTTTTTTTTTTTTTTTTTAAGTGGAGTCCCCAGATACTCTTCAACTGCAGGTAAATTTTCAAATATGTTCTCAACAAAGCATTGTTTCAAATTACTGAAAAAAAAAACCCCAAACCCCTTAATTGTTGAGAGCTTTTATGAAATCATCTTAATCAAGATAAATACATATTCTTTATTCTTCTGCTATTTAATGTGCAGATTTATTTTTCTGAAGCAGATCTTTAGTGTGGTTTGATGTGAAATGTCTGGGTACGAGTGATATTTAAAAATCAATCTTCCGTGTATATTTTTTTAATTCAGGCTCTGCAGACTATGTGTGTTTATGCAACACTGTTTCTGTAAGGGAGAAAAGTACGTGAGCCTGTATGGTACTTTACAGATACACAATTTACATATAAGATAGCAGCTTTGATTTTTTCATTCAAAATATACTAAATATTAACTGAGGACTAATAGGAGCTCACTGGAGGGACGACACATTTTTAAAGTGACATCTTAGCATTCAAACCATTCATATTCTTCAATGTGAATGTAATTTTTATCTAAATGATTTCAGAGGAAAATTGATTCATTTGACTATAGTGCTCCTAAGACCAGTGGGAAGCTCATCATCTTAATATTGAATCTGTAAATCCTTTCCACTAGGGATGATTAACAGCTTTGTCAAGTGTTTATTTTACTTTAAGAAGAATATGTAATTTCCTGGCATAACTGAGACAGATTTCACTCTATTTCTTCCTTTGCATGTCACATTCATGCTGTAGGTTAGCATGATCGAGCCTACCTCTATTAGGCTTCTATTTTGAGCAGTGAAAGGATAGCCTAATAAGTTTTCATAGTTTAATGAGCAGACATCGGTTTGCCCTATGATTCATTTATACTTGATAAATAAAAACCCCTCAGCAGTCCTGATAAGAAGTAATAACGGGGAATTACTTCCAGATGGCACTTCTGCTGTACTGCACGTGTGGTCTGAGCTGCCCATGGGATACAAACCCCCTATTAGAGCACTTCCCAGGATTGGGAAGTGGTGGCAGGACAAGGATGGGCAGTGGGGTTATGTGGAAGGGTTTAAATGTGCAAGGACATTTCTGTGCTGAGCTTTGCATGTGAAATCCTGGGGTGGGAGTATAATTATTTAAGACACCAAACCCCAGCATCTTCACCAAGTCTGTCAGAATTCAAGAAGCGCTAGGACAATGCTCTCAGGCATATGCTGGAATTCTTGGGGTGTCCTGTGCAGGGTCAAAGAGTTGGACTCGATGATCCTTGTGGATCCCTTCCAACTCAGCATATTCTATGATCTTTTTTGGGGGATTTCATTTGTGACTTTTCCCTTCTTTAACTACTCATATGAAATATATGAGGTTTGGCCGCAACCTCAGTGCTGAAGAAGATATTCTATAACAAAAGGAGTGAGGAAATGGTGTATCACGAGATTCCTATAAAGCTTTTCCAATTTGAATTATTCTTACTTGTGGCAGGAAGGGGAAGATTCTGTCCTTGTGCTGCTGGTTGTCCAGCTAAATCTCAGCTTTTTGGGGGGTTGTTGTGAGAAGTGTAAGTGAAAAGTTCAGCCAGTAATGAGCTCTGTATGGCTTGGACCTTCTTGTGCAGACCGGCCAAGTAACAGATTTTAGGGGGAAAAAGAAAGAAAGTTTGCTAAAAGCCGTAGTTTCTCTTCCAATATGAGATTAATTACAGCCAAAGTGATCAGGGAATGCTCCTGCTTTAAGAATAAATGTTGTGAGTGTGATTGCCTTCGAAACAGGAGTGACACAAATCCATTCTGCCTCTGAAATGGTATCATCAAGTATTGTTTTGTTTGGGTGTTTCTGCAGAAAGTGCTCTGTGCTCTTTTCTCTCCAATTTCCTGCTCAAAGTCTAAAATAGAAATTGCAGATTAGAAAATCCTTTGAGAATGGGGTTCAGCAAGTGAAACTGCTTGAAGGTAAGTTTCATACTAGTTTGACTGAATTTAATGAGCCATTGTTAGGAGCCAAGCAAGCAAGTATTCTAGTGAGGCAGGAGGTATACACAAGCTGTCTTTTCAAGAAACCATTGTAAATCTGGTAACAAAGAGAGCCTGACTTTCTCCTTGAATTACCATGTTGACAAAAAGTCTCCTGCATGCACTGATAGCAAATGAGATACATTCTGCTGGTAAAGAAAATTAGACCTTAAATTTAACTCTCTAAAGCCTAACGTCTAGGGCAAGGGAAAAGCCAGAGTCATGCTGAAAAGCAAGCTGTTGCTTCAGCGCAGAGCGAAACACAGGCTGTGTGTAACTCCTTGTTCTGAGACAGAACATTTTGTGCAACTTTGCTCTATGATTAACAAATGTATTTTAACAGAGACTAAAAAGCGTGGGGAGAGTGGGGAAAAAAAGTAAACCAGCATAGCAAGCTGTGTCTTTAACCAGTAGGGATTAAACAATTCACTTTGTTACCTGGGAGGCATCAAGGTGAAGGTCTCTGGTTCTGAGGGGCTGTGCTCACTCAGTGCTTGCTAACCTTGGGCTGGCTGCTTGTAACGTGTGTCTTTGCTGTAGCCTGAAAAGGGTTTTTTAATATTTAAAGTTATTAGTTTATAGTATCCATGTAATTTCTTCAGCCAAAGGGCTTTAATTTCTTTGATGTGCATCTCTGTTCCAGCTGGTACTCCTACCACTCCTGCTGTCTCTTAGCCCTAAGTAAGGTTTCTCTCTTTGTTAAAGCTGGTGCCACTGATTTATCTTCAGCTCTGAGAAGGGCTTTTATCCATTTTAAAAGTGATGCTGCTGAGACAGCTTTCCCTTGCCCTGAGAAGAAGATTTTTTAATTCGTATTTGGTGTTCGGTTGGTGTTTTTATTTTTTTTCTCTTTTTTCTCTCCTTTAGAAAGTATTTTTACATAGAGGTGTATTTCTCTCAGGTTCCCTCTGGGGTCCTTCTATGCTGTGTTTCTTCACAGAAAAATCTTTTTTGGGGAAAAAAGCAAATTTCCCCCTCTTTTTGGGAGCATTGCTGTCCCCACCCCGCTGGGGGCTACATACAATGTTGCCCTAAAGAGGATCTTGGTTGTAGTGTGGAAGACAAGAAGTTTTCCTCATTCAGGGTCCTTTATCAGGGAAAACCAGTCTGGACCTTTCCCCCTTAAAATGTTCAAACTGTTTTTTCTCCCTACATGTGCTGGAGTCAATAATTGTGAATCAGGCTCGTAATTTGTTATTTAAAGTAAATACATTGAGTTTATACACTTGTGGCTTCCTGGACTGGCCTTCCTAGGTTGTTTTCCTATTTTATTGGTTATCATCTATTCTGTATCCTGCAGTGTAGCTTTTTTTTTCTTTTAATATATTTTAAATGAAAATGATTTGAATTATCTTTATACAGATAACTAAAGGCAGCTTTTGAAGTCATCTGGTCTTCCTTGGTTACTTGGGTTGGAGCACATCAGAAACATTTATTTAATGTATTTTTTTTGTCTACCTTTAATGCAGACAAATCTTAAAATGTTTTATATTCATCTTAATACAAAAGAACATCTATCAAATACCTGAAAACTAATAAAATGCCATAGATTTAGATTAAAAAGATCTTAAAAGATTGCAGATCACTCTTAAAAACAGAAACAGACTCTGAATATGGAAGTGCTGGCCAGGAGACTTCAGAGACTGTACACTAAAGAGAAGAGTATTTTTTTCACAGGATCCTGAGATACCTTCAGCAACTGACAATATCCTGTGGAAAAAAAAAAGTTTATTTACTGTTAAAAGTAGCAAGTCACTCCATCAAAGACAAAATGAACTTGTAACTTGGTACAACCAAAGGCCCTGCTGCCATCTACGTGCTGAGAAAGAGTTTCAGCCTTTTAGCAGTTTTCCCTTTTGGAGTCAGTCAGAATTATGAACGATCTGGGATATCTTACACTGCCTGCAGACGAGACAAAACGCTGTTATGCAGGCCAGCAAATAAAGCTTTACACTAATCAAATGCTCTGCTGAATAAAATATGAGCGTGTTATTTTGCATAATAAATAGCAAGCCAAAATATAAATTGAACAGTAGTACTAATAAATAAATAAATTAAGATCATCTAAAGCTGGTTTTCAGGAGCAAAAAACTTCAAAGTTCATCCATTATGGATGTGTGTGTGTGCACATGTGTGCATTAGTGTGTAGGAGCAGAGGTGAAATGGTGGCATGTATTGGTTTCTTCTCTACCTTTTTTTGTCTCATTCTTTATTTGGAGCATTAATCCAGAAAGAACAAGTAAAGAAACCCTTCTTCCCACAGAAGGGGAGTTGGAACTGGATGGTTTTTGAGTTCCCTTCCAACACACGATCTGTATTTCTTCTCTTGCTTTGCAAAGCCAAAACCTTGCAGTCAGTTTCTACTTTCTGGAAACAAAACAGATCCTCTTTGCACTGACAAAACCAGTTAAAATATTTCATTTTTGGTGGCTGGGAGTCTCTGTCTGCAGGCAGGTGAACCAAGGTGCTGCCTGGGAGCCTGTGCTCCTTGGGCACATCTCTGCCCTTTGGGGAAGCTTTCTCCCCATCAGGAAAGACAAGAAAAGGGGAAATATTTTAGTTTTCATGTGTGTTGATTTTCAGTGAAATAAGAGGCTTTCAAGGAAAAACAAACCTATTGCCATAGAATAGTTCTGATATGAATAGGAACCAAAAAAACCCAGACAACACATTTTTAACCAGTTCTGCCATAGTTTTCACATTACATCTCCTTTATTCCCTGCCTAAACTCAGACTACATGAAGATGTTCAAGCAGCCCAGTGTCAGATTGGACTTTAAATTTAGACCAAAGGCCTGTGGGGCAGGGGGGATTTGTGGTACCCCTGCCATAAATCATGACAGCAATCGAAACAAACACAAACAGGATGGTTTTTTTAGATTTTTTGGGAAGTCATGTGTCACCTGTCACCACTGGTGACACTAAAACCAAACCAGTAACAAAAATCTGAAGAGGTCGGCAAATTTTCATTTCCCTCATTTCCTCTTCTCCTTTTTTCTTTCTTGGTTTCCAATCACGGGAGAGCATCTGATTTTTTTTTTTTTTTTTTTTTTTTTTTTTTTTTTTTTTTTT